>NW_026728205.1:222500-254259 GCF_030684315.1 Stegostoma tigrinum | reverse complement strand
TAAAATCCATGTATATGTTATCAACTGTTCTACCCGAATTGATCACCCTTGTCACCTCCGTGAAAACTTCAACTGACTTGGTAAGACATAACCTGCCCCGCATAATGCCATGCTGGGTGTCCCTTATTAGCCCATACCTTTGAGACATGAGACACTCACCAGTCTGTAGTTTCCTGGAAAGTCCCTGTTTTCCTGCTTGAACAGAGGAACGACTTTATCCACTCACCAGTCTCCGCAACCCCTCCAGTGCCTGGCAAGGATATCAGATCCTATTGAAAGTAGTGTGTTGATGCATTTGTGTCATGATTGTGTTTTGTTTGAGCCCTAACATTCAAAGCAGTGTAAGAATGTCTTTGTGCAGCAGGCGAGGTGTGATGAGACTGAGCCTTCATACAATTGCAAGATGTTGAAAATTTGCCATTATTTATGAAAACAGTGATAAATTTCCATGATCAACATTTCTGTTAGACTGCAATGATTGTCCCGTGGCGTGTAAAATCAGAAAGATACGATAAAATGAGACTGGGTCATATGCAGGGAGAATGTTTGCCTTTCATGTCTATAGAAGTAGTGAAATATTTCCATGAATCTAAAAGTCACTTTTCCGTTCATTGAAGGACACAATCATCGCCTTGGAAGCTTCATCACGATACTACTTTGCATTTCTGAAGAGGGAAGAAGAAATCAATATGCAAATTGAATTCCATGGTTTTGGAAGTCCCTTTGAGAACACGATTCATTTGCGCCGGCATAATGCTCTGACCGAGAAAGAATTGAAGGTGAGTTTGTAGTTTGGAAGATCGCAGCAATTTATGCATCAACTTCTTCATCGATAACGTTCCATTACTTTCAAACTGCATTTTCCACTCTGCGAGATAATAACTGTTAGAACAAGCAACAGCATCGGTAGATGGTCTATGGGGAATGCAATGTTACAAAACCCGATCCATTCAACAACATATTTCAGATATGTCAACAAATTAAATATTCCAGCACAGGATAAAACAAGGAAGATGAGAGTGAGGAGGCAATAGTTCTGATGACAAAAGAACAGAAATTTACCTTTATCCATTCAAGCAAAAAAGCAGGCACACAAATAAATAATCATCTAAGAATGCACATGTGCAATGGAGGCTACAGGGGGACTAAGAATGCCGAATTGTTGTCATGCGTATTGCTGAAAGGATGATTGAAACAGATTCTGTGGTAAATTTGAAGAAATACAGATAATGCATCTCAGGATGTTGGAGAAAGAACATTTATGGACTGAGGCAAATCGTATTGCCCTTTTCAGGAGTTAATAGGTTCATAATGAATTGAAACACTTCCTTCTGTGCTGAAAGCTTTCGTTTAGTTGCAGCTGGATGACAATTTCTGTTCCTGGTAGTATTTAGCAAACTGTTAAAAGTGAATGTCACTGCACAGAATTCCAAACATAACTCCAATCAGTAGAGAAAATATCCAAGGGGTGTGATGAGTTGTATCCTCTCATGTTGAACAACGCAGCTACAGATGCAATGGAGGCACTGATGATAATCTTCCAAGAATCCTTAGATTGTGGAAAATTCTCAGAGGATTGAAAGATTGTGAACATAACACCATTATTACAAAGATACTTGGACAAAATAGTAAGCAAGTAATGCCAATTTAGGTCAACCTGGGTAGATGTTCATGCCGGCAATGAAAGATGAAATAACAGGGTACTGAGTGTGCTATAACATCCTACAGAGTTAACATCCTTTCATAAAGGGGAAATAATACTTGACAAACTTGCTACAGTGCTTTGAGAAGGAAACAAACATTACTGATGAAGGACCACCAGTTGATGTAGTACATTGAGATTTCAACAAAGCATTTGATAAGGTACAGCTCATCAGGTGTCTCAAAAGAAAAGAGCCCGTGTGTTCAAGGGTAGTATGTTCGGATGGACGGAGGACTGCATCGTAAATAGAAGTAGAGTCGTAGCAGCAGGATGGTAACTTACAAGTCATGTACAGCCACAGAGTGAGTGCTGCGGAGGCCGAACACCTCGTGTTGACTGGGTTGATTTCGGAAATGGCGGAGGGGATTGCTATGCTTAGGAAAGTTGGGCTACATTCATTGGAGTTTATAAGATTGAAAAAAAACTTATTTTTCCGACATTTAAGATTCTTAAGAGGCTTGATAGTGTATATCCGTAGAGATTACTCCCATTTGTGAAAGATTTTACGACCAGAGGCCACATTTTCAAATTGGTTGCCCATTAATTCAGGGAAGAATTACTTCTTTCAGGTTGTAGCAATTTATTGAACACTTCAACCAAGAGTTCAGGCAGACCCTCTGATAAGAGACACCTCCTCTGTATTAATTCTCTAGATTTGACAGAAGATCGGCCCTGTGAGAGGGTCAGTACTGAGGTATTGAAGCTTTGTCAGAAGGCGAATAATGAGTGCGGGCACTGAAGAAGTGCCTCATTGACAGGGGTTCAGTCCTGACCCCTGTGAGAGTTCATCATTGTCAGATGGTCAATACTGAGACAATGCTTCCTTGTAAAAGGATCAGCACTAAAGATCTGCCACACATTTTTAGTGTCAGTATTGAGGAAATGCAGCAATATGAGAGGGTCTGAACTGTGGGAGTGCATTATTGTCAGAAGGTGAAGACTGAGGCAGCACCTCATTCTAAGGTGAGGCAATGCCATACAAATAGAAGGTCAGTCCTGAGATATTGCTACTGTGAGAGGGTCAGAAATAAAGGTGCCTCCTTGTCAGATGGTCAGAACTGAGGGATTGAAGCATTGTCAGAGCTTCAATACTGAGGCCTTGCTTCGTTGTCAAAGGGTCAAATCTGTGGGAGTGCGATATTGTCAGAGGATCAATGCTGAGGCAGTGGCTCATAATAATGGTGTGTTTTTGATGACAGCGTGCATCAAAGTGGTTCTTTTGTGATTCTATCAAGTGCAGTTAAAGGAATGCTTGCCAATTTTCTGAAAGATGAACATTTATTGAGGAAAGAAAAGATGGAGAAAGAGTAATTAAAAAGAATAACAAGTAGAGAGTAAAAAAGAATAAGCCTCATGTTCTTGTGGCCGTGAGAGACCCCTCGATCAATGGCTGGCCTGGAGGCTGAGGTTGCTCCTGGCACCGTTCGCGGTCTCATTCCGAGATGACGTCCAGTGCCGAGGAACAAAATGCTCCCTCTGCTCCGGTGTAACAAACAACTTGGCAAAGAAAAAAACCAGTTGCAGAAATAAAACTAACTGTAAAACAGGAATGCTGACAGGACTCATTCAAAGTCAACCATTTCTCAAATATCAAGAAATGTTACCCTTCAGCCCATCCTATTCATGGGGTTGGAACTGCTAGTACCACACGAATGCAGCATCACGACTGAGGCAATGCAGCACTGTGCGAGGGTCAGTATTAAGGGTCAGTTTTGAGGCAGTGCCTTGATGTTATGCAGTCAGAACATTATTGCCACATGTTCAATACAGACAGTGTGTTGACCCTCTGTCAATGCTTCAATGCCTCAGTGCCTACCCTCTGATAATGAATCACTCCAACAGTTCTGACCCTATCTTGCAAGACCTCAGTATGACCTTTCTGACCCTATTACAGTGGGCCACTGCTGCAGTATTGACCATCTGATAATGATGCAATACCTCAGTTCTGACCCTCTGACAGTTGTGCAACACCTCAGTCCGCACCCTTTCATCATTCGGCACTTCCTCAATTATGACCCCTTTGTGAATTAGTTGTGAGGCAAGACTTCATTGCTGCAGTGTCAGTGCTGAGAGCGGGCCTTTTTATTAGCTCATCAGTACCTAAGGTACTGGCTAATTGTCAGCAGGTCAGTTCTGAGGCAGCGTCTCTTTGCCCGAATCCTGACTCTAAACCCAGCCTCAGCCCTAAACCCATACAAACGCTCGCCTCAGGCTAACCCTCACCTCAGCATTAACTTTAACCCTCACCCTATCCTCAGCGTAAACCCTCCCTACCCTCAGCCCTAATGCTGATCCTCAGACCGAACATCTAGTCTCAGCCCTAAAGTGACCCTCAGCCCTCCCACTAGCTATGGCTTCAGCCCTAAAATGAACCGTAACACACAGCCCCAATTAACGCTTAGCCTCAACCCCAACCCTCGCCTAAGCTCCAAGTCTAACCTCAGCCCTAACCTAACCTCCAATACTTGCCTGCCAGAGAGTTAGTACTGAGGAAGTGCTTTAGTTTCAGAGATTTAGTCCTGAGAATGCGCTTCGTTTTCAGAGTGACCATCTGAAACAGCGTCTCATTGAAATGGGGTCAGAATTGCTGGAATGCTGCATGGAATGGTGACAGATTGTAGGACTGTCAGTGGATCAGATCTGAGGTAGTGCATCAACGGTGGATGGTCAGTCTGGAGGGAGTTCAGAGGATCAACGAAGAGGGAATGCCTCAATGCAATGGCGACAGAACTGAGAGAGGGCCACAGGATTAGAGATATGCCACATGATTCGAGATGGTAGGAAGTGCCTCATTGTCAGCAGGTCCGTTTTGTGGCCGGTCGCCATAGCTGGAGAGTCAGTTCTGAGGCAGTGCGTCTTTGTCAGAGGGTCTGTACTGAAGCGGTGCCTCATTATTCGAGAGTGTTTGGTGTGAGGCAGTATCTGATTGGTGCAAGGTCAGCCCTAAGGGAGTGCCTCTTCGTTAGAGGGTCAATACTGAGTTAGCGACTCATTGTGAGGAGTTCAGAATTGAGGGACTGCCACGTGATGAGAGGGTCAAAACGGAGGTAGTGTGGCTGTATCTGACAGTCCAAAGGGAGTGCCATTGTTAGAAGGTTAATGACGTGGGAGTGCTGAAATAGCGCAGAATCAGACCTGAGACAGTGCTGCACGTTCAGAGAGTTAGTACTGAGGGAGTGCTATAATGTATAATGTATAATATATCAAGGGGCACCGCCGAAGGATCAGTAGCGCAGTACTGTCCGAAGGCCAATATTGAGAGAGTTCTGCTGCGTCAGTGGGGGTCGATATTACAGAATTGCGACACTATCAGTGTATCAATGTCAGACGGTCAGTTCTGAGGGGAGGCTACGCTGTTGGAGGGTCAATATTGAGTGTGTGCGCGACACTCAGATGATCACTTTGTTGGAGTTCTGCATTGTAACGGAGTGCCACACTGGCAGCGGGTTAATATTAAGGGAGTGCTGCACTGTCAGAGGGTTAAAGATGAGGGAGGGCTTCTCTTTGTTGGGGTGGGTATGAAAGAGAACCTCCCGTTCGGGGAACAATATTAATGTTGTAGAGTCAGTAGAGAGGCATTGCTGCACTCTGGAGGGTCAATAAGAAGCATGTAGCTCCACTGGCAAGGTGCCAATGATGACAGAATGCTGCACTGCCAGAGGATCAGCAATGAGGGAAAACTGTATTGTCAGAGTGTCTTCGTCAAGAAAGTGCCACTCTGTCGGAAGGCCAATATTAAGGGAGTGCTGCACTGTCACAGGATCAATATTAGGGGTGTGCTGCACGAACAGAGGGTCAGTGTTGATTGAATGCTTGACTGTTGCAGAGCCAGGACTGAGGGAATCCTGCATCGTTACGGTGTCATCGTTGAGGGAGTGCTGCACTGTTGAAGGGCCGATAGTAAGGGAGTGTGACACTGTCAGAGTGTCATTACCAAAGGTGGGCTACAGTATCAAAGGGTGAGTAATGAGGGAATGCTGCGCTGTCAGAGGGTCAGCACTGAGGTGGGCTGTACTGTCAGATCGTCAATATAAATAATAATGTTAGGGGAGTGCTGCATTGTGAGTTGGTCCATATTAAGGGAACGCTGAAACTGTCAGTGATGCTCAGGGTGTGCAACACTGTCAGAGGGAGTGATGTATTCTGAGTGTCAGCACGGAGGCTGACCTTCACTGTAATTGTGTCAGAATTAAAAGACCGGTCAGAGGATATAAAGTGAGGCATTTCAGAGCCATCAGAAGGTCGAAACTGAGGTGTTTCAGATCAGTTTGAGGGTGCCTCATTTTAATGTGGTCAGACTTGAGCAAGTGCTTCATTGTCAGAGGCTCAGAACCAAGTAAGTGCCTCGTTATCAGACACTGTCCTAAAGAGGGCCTTGTTGTTCGTGGCTGTGTTGTAAGGCAATTCCTCATTGCTGCAGGATCAGCCTTGAGAGTGTGCCAGTCTGGAAGGAGTGCCTAAAAACTGAGGGAGTGCTACACCATTAGAGATTCAGCGCTGAGGAAGTGCCTCATTGTCACAGAGTTAGTTCTGAGGCAGGGTCACATTGCCTGAGGGTCAATTCTGAGGGTGTATTAGGAGCAGACTGTAAATACTGAGTCAGTACCTCAGTGCATTGGATTCAGAGTTGATGGAGTACAAGATGATTAGAAGTTCAGTCCTGAAGTATTGCAGCTCTGTCAGAGGGTCAGAACTGACGGGGCAGTGCTTTACCGTCAGCGGATCAGTTCTGCGGCAGTACCTCATTGCTGGAGGGTCAAATGTGGACGAGTGTCACATTGTCAGAAGGCCAGTTCTGAATAAGTGACTTTTTGTCAGAAGGCCAATACTCAGTCAGTGGCTCATTTTGAGCAGATCAGAATTGAGGGTTTGCAACACTTTTCGAGATTCAGTCTGGAGACATTACTGCTCCACGCCTGAATTGAGGGAGTGCTGCAAGATTGGAGGGTGAAAATAAACCTGAAAACAATGACCCCTTTCAATAACCTGTAAAACACAGGGATCACTGTAAATAATCCCTAAAACGCAGAGGCCTTTGTAGGAGTGCCTCAGTGTAATGTTTTCAGAATTGAGGGAGTGCCACGTGATTACAGATTCACTGCTGATGGAGTAGCTCATTGTCACAGGGTCAGTTCTGAGGCAGGGCTGCTTTGCTGGAGGGTCACTTCTGAGTGAGTGTATTAGTATCAGCCCCATGTTGTAGGGCCTGTACTTTTCCAGGAAGACAGTTAGAATAATCTTTAATTATAAACTAATCTGAAATACTGTTTGACTTGTTAAGGTTACAATACATCCTGAGTCACCTACAGAATACGCACTTGCTCTCCCTGTGTCTCTCGGTAAGCAAAGGTAGTTTCTTTCAGACTACTCTCGGAAATAAAGTGCTGCGCTGGTGGTCAGTATTGAAGGAATGCTCCATTGTTGGAGGATCAGTACTGAGGGAGTGCTGGCCTGTCACAGGGCCAAGATTATGGGTGTGCTGTGCTTTCAGAAGGTCACAAGCAAACAAGCACTGCCAGACATAAAAAACAAAAGAACTGCGGATGCTGTAAGTCGGGAACAAAAAGAAAGTTGCCGGAAAATCTCAGCAGGCCTGGCAGCATCTGTGCAGGAGAAAACAGATTCAACGTTTCGAGTCCATTGACCCTTCCTCAGAACTGGGGATCCTCCTCAGAACAGTTCTGAGGAAGGGTCACTGGACCCGAAATGTTAGCTCTGTTTTTGCCTCCACAGATGCTGCCAGACCTGCTGAGCTTTTCCAGCACTGCCAGACAACTGACGCTCTGATTGTGAAACACTCCCTCAGTACTGACCCTCCAACACTGCGTACTCTCTGATGACTGATTCTCTGACGGTGCATCTCTGCCACAGAATTCACCCTCCGTCATACTGGTGTTCTCTCAGCAATAACACTCTGAGAATGCCGTGCTCCCTTACCATTGACACTCTGGCCGTGGGACACCACTTCAAATTTAACCCTTCAGCAGTGCAGCACACACTCATCATTGCCTGTCTGATATTGCGGTGCTGCCTTCATACTGACCCTTTCACAGTGCAGGACACAGTAATATTGAACATCTTAAAGTGCCGCTCTCCCTCAGTGCTGACCCCCCTCTCATTTCTGACCCATTCAGTGTAGCATCCCCTTTATTCTGAACCCCTCAGTGCAGCACTCCCTCAACGCTGACCTGCTTCAGTGCTGACCCCCTTCAGTCCTGATCCCCCTCAGAACAGCACTCCCGCAGTGCTGACCCCACACTGTGCTGCACTCCCTCAGAGCTCACCCACTTATCCCTGACGACCCCCTCACTTCAGCACTCCCTGATCACCTGGTGGTGCATCACTCCCTTTCTCCGACCCCTCGGACGGCGCAGCACTACGTCAGCGCTGACCCGCCAACAAGATAACGTCAGAGAGATGTTCTCCCATCACATTGACCCTCTGAGACTGGAGCATTTACTAATGTTGGCCCTCTCACAGTGAAGCTCTCCGTTTAGTCCCTCTGACAGGCCGCATGCCTTTTATTGCAGGTCTTTTCACAACGCACTGCCCCGTCATCATCGATTCTCTGACAGTGCAGCCCTCTGTTAATATTGAATTTGTGACAGTGCACAACTCCATTAATATTTGCCCTCTGATAGTGCAGCTCTTCCTCAGTCCTGACTCTCTGACAATGCAGCAGTCCCCTAATTACTGTCAGAGGGTCGATACTGAGAGAATGCTGCACTGTCAGAGTCAGCTGCCCGCAGTCCTATCAGACATTCAGTATTGAAGGTCTGGGAGAGGGTGAGTGTCAGTGAATTCTGCACTGCAACAGGGCCAACAGTGTTGTCCCATGGCCAGAGTGTCCATGGTAAGGAAGAACTGCAATGTCAATGTAACAGGGTCAGGACTGAGGTCAGAATTGAGACAGGACTGCAGGATTAGAGAGTCAGTGTTGTGGCTGAGGAGCACTCTGAGGTCCAGTACTGAGGGAAAGCTTCATGATCAATGGGTCAGTTCTAAAGCTGTGCTACTTTGTCAGAGGGCCATACTAATGCAGTGCCTCATTGTAATGGGATAAGAGTTGAGGGAATGTCGCACATGCATCACTAGCTCATCATTGACTGTCTGACAGTGCAGCACACTCTTAGTATTGACCTTCCAACAGTGTAGAGCTCCCGCAGTGATGACACTGACCATGCAACACTCCCTCAGTACTGACTCTCCAACAACGCGGTGCTTCCTCAAGAATGACCCTCCGAGAGTGGCGCACACCCTTATTATTGATCGTCAGATAGTGCAGTACTTCCTTCATATTGGATCCCCCTCGGTGCAAACTCGCCCCTCATGGCTGAAACCCCCTTCATGGAGCACTTCCCCAGTGCTGACACCATCCCAGTGCTGAGTACCCCTCAGTGCAGCACTCCCTCAGTGCTAACACCCCATCGCTGCCTCAGTGCTGACCACCTCTCAATGCTAACCCGACCTCAGTGCAGCACTCCCTCGGTGCTAACACCCCATCACTGCCTCAGTGCTGACCACCTCTCAATGCTAACCCGACCTCAGTGCAGCACTCCCTCAGTGTTGACCCTGCTCAGTGCAGCACTCTTTCGATGCTGTCCCTGCTCAGTGCAACACTCTCTCATTCTTTTCACCCACACCGCCCTCAGTGTCAACCCCACAATGAGGCACCGCATTAGTATGGCCCTCTGACAAAGTAGCACAGCCTCAGAACTGACCCATTGACAATGAATCTTTCCCTGTGTACTGACCCTCAGAGTACTACTGTACCACAGCACTGACACTCTAATCCTGTCGCACTGCCTTGATTCTGTCTCCTTGACGAGGAGTGCGGTGTCAGAATTGAAAGTGGTCAGCACTGAGGGGGTACTGCACTGTGGGTTGTTAGCACTGAGGGGGAGTCAGCACAGTGGGAGAGCTGCACTAAGCGGGGATGTGCACTCAGTGGCCGGTCAACAATGAGGGAGTGCAGCACTGTAGTGGTTCAGCTTAGGGGAGGTCAGCACTCGGGGTGGGGGGGTTCAGCACTGAGTGCAGCTCAGCACTGAATAGGGGTCAGGCTGGGGGGGGAGCTCTTTACTACGGGAGTGCTGCACTGAGGGTCAACAGTAAGAGTGTGCCAGCGGTTCAGTGCTGGGAAATTACAGCACTGAGAGACGGTCAGCAGTCCCTCAGTCCTGACTCTCTGACAGATTAGCCACTCCCAGAGATTCGGTCCTCCCTCATAACTAGCCGCCTGGCAACAAGGTACAAACTCAGAACTGACCCTCTGGCCATTATGCCCTCTCTCTGTTTTGACATTTTAAACATGAGGGTCTTCCCTTAATCATGGGGATTTTCAGCACTTCCTCAGTACTCCTGGCCCCCTGACAGTGTTGCACTACCTCAAACTGACCATTTTAAGATGAGGCATCATCTCAATTTGATCCTTTGACAATGATGCACTCCCTCAGCACTGACCCTCTAACAATAAGGCACTCCATCAGTCGTGACCCTCTGCTGATAGTGCTGCAGGACCTCAGTACTGATCCTCCGATTGTGCGATTCCCTCAATTTGTATCCCATTGCAATGAGGCACTGCATTCGTATGGCCCTCTGACGAAGTAGCACAGCCTCAGAAGTGATCCATTGACAATGAAGCTTTCCCTCGGTACTGACCCTCTGAGTGCTACTCGACCACAGCACTGACACTCTAATCCTGCATAACTGTCTCAATTCTGACCTCAATCCTGACCCTCTGATTGTGAGGCACTCGGTTCTGACCCTGTTACATTGACATTGCAGTTCTTCCTCATTGTTGAAACCTCCTGCAGTGCAGAATTCACTGACGCTCACGCACTCCCAATGCGGCATACCTTTAATACTGAACATCTGCTAGGACTGCAGGGAGCTGACTCTGACAGTGCAGCATTCTCTCAGTATTGACCCTCTGACAGTATTTCGGGGAGTGCTGCACTGTCAGAGAGTCAGAACTGAGGAAGAGCTGCACTGTCAGTGGGCAAATATTCATGGATTGCTTGGGTCAATTTTAATGGAGTTGTGCAGTGTGACACATTCAATATTAAGAGAGTACTGCACTGTCAGAGGGTCAATGATGGGAGAGTGCTGTGCTGTTGGAAGTTGTGTACTGAAAGGGAGCCACCCTGCCAGAGGGCCTATATTAAGGCAGTCAGCATTGTGAGAGGGTCGATATTTAGTGCATGCTCCTGTCTCAGAGGGTCAATTTGATGGGACAACATGCCTCTGAAACTAACTTGTTGGAGTGCTGCACCGCCTGAGGGTTCGTCTGAAGGGAGTGATGCCCTGTCAGATGATGAGCTTTCCCTCATCTTTAACCGTCTGACAGTGCAGCACTCCCATAATATTAACCCGCTACCAGTGTGGCACTTGCTTACAATTGAACTTCTGACAGTGCACAAGTCCAACAAAATGATCCTCTTGAGTGTCGCACACACTCAATATTGGCCCTCCAACAGTGCAGCACTCCCTCAGGACTGACTGTCTGACATTGATACGTGGATCGTGTAGCAATCCTGTAATATTGACCCACTGACACAGCAGAACTCCCTCAATATTGTTTTTCTGACAGTATTGCACTCCTGATCCTTCGGCAGTGCCCCTTGATATCAATCTTTTCACATTAGACCACTCCCTCAGCACTAACTCTCTGAATGTGCAGCACTTCTCAGGACTGATTCTGTGATATTTCAGCACTCCCACATCATTAACCCTCTGACAGTGCAGCCCTCCCTTTATATCAACCCTCCAACAGTGCATTGTTTCCTTAATATTGGACCTCTGATTGTGTGATACTCCCTCAGTGCGAAACTCTGACAATACAGCACTCTCTCTGAAATAACTCTCTGATTAAGCACTTCCTCAGTGCTCACCCTCTGAAAATGGAGCTTTCTCTCATTACTGACCCTTTGCAGTGCTGCACTGCCGCAGCACTCCATTAAGAGTGATCCTCTGACAGTGTGGCACTCCCCTAATATTGGTCCACTGACTGTGTGGCACTCCCTTAATACTGACCTGCTCGCGGTGCATCACTGCTCTAATATCAAACCTGCAGCTCTATCAGAGGGTCTGTCCTGAGCAAGTGCCCCATCGTCAGCATGTCAATTCTGAGGCAGTGCCTCTATATCAGTGAGTCAACATTGAGGTAGCTCCTGACGGTCAGAATTACGGGAGTGCCTCATATTTAGAGGGTCATTAACTGAGGGACAGCCTCATGATCAGCGGGTCAGTCTTTACGGACTGCCTTATAGCCAGTGTGTCAGTTCTGAGGCAGTGCCCTCAATGTAACAGATTTAGAAATGGGGGAGGGGGCACATGATGAGAAGGTCAGTAGTAAGCTATTGGAACTTTGTCAGAGGGTCAGTACTCAGCGAGTGCCTCATTGACATCGGGTCCATACAGAGGGTTTGCACTGAGGGAATGCTTCCCTGTCAGAGATTCAGAACTGAGAAAGTGCCTCATTGTCAGAGGCTCATTCCTGAGGCAGTGCCTCATTGTCAGAGTGACATAATCAGATGGCACTCCCTCAATTCTAGACCTTAATACTGACCCTCTGACAATGAAGCATTGCCTCAGGACTGACCCTATGATAATGAAGTGTTCCTCAGGATTGAACCATTGACGATGTGACTCTCCATTCGTGTTGACCTTCTGATAATGGGGTTCTCCTTAAGTACGGACCCTCTGACGGTTGTGCACTGCCTCAGTACTGACCCTCTAAATATCTGCCACTCCGTCAATTCTGACCTCCTTACGCTGAGGCATTACCTCAATCCTGACTGGGGTGCAGGTCTCTGGCACAGAGTCTGTTGCTCTTGGAACGAAGGGAAGGGGGTATAGGAGGAGAGTGTTAGTCATTGGGGACTGAATAGTTAGAGGGACAGATAGAAGGCTTGTTTGGAACCGAAGAGACTCACGATTGGTGCGTTGGCTCCAGGTGGTAGAGTCCGTGTTGTCTCGGATAGTGTCTTTGGGGTCCTGAAGGGAGAGGGTGACCAGCCCCAAGCCATGGTCCACATCGGCACCAACGACATACGGAGAAAGAGGGATAGGGATGTCAGGCAGGATTTCAGGGAGCTCCGCTGGAAGCTGAGAGCTCAAACAAACGGAGTGGTTATCTCTGGTTTGTTACCCGTGCCAAGTGATAGCGAAGCAAAGAACAGGGAGAGATTTCAGCTGAAGACGTGGCTGCAGGGATGCTGCAGGTGGGAGGGCTTCAGGTACATGGACAATTGGGGCTCATTCTGGGGAAGGTGGGACCTCTACAAACAGGATGGTATCCACTTGAACCAGAGGGGCACGAATATCCTGGGCGGGAAATTTGCTAGTGCTGTTCGGGTGGGTTTAAACTAGCTTAGCAAGGGGATGGGAAACTGTGGTGTAGTTTCAGTACACAGGAGAAAGAGAATAGAGAGGACATGGACAGGATCTCAGTGTCACAGGAGTGTGCTGGCAAACAGCAAGCTGAATTGAAGTGCATCTACTTCACTGCCAGGAGCATCCGGAATAAGCGAGGTGAGCTTGCAGCATGGATAGGTACCTGGGGCTTCGATGTTGTGGCCATTACGGAGACATGGATAGAGCAGGGTCAGGAATGGATGTTGCAGGTTCCAGGGTTCAGATCTTTGAGTAAGATCAGGTAAGGTGGGAAAAGAGGGGGAGGTGTGGCTTTGTTTGTCGAGGACAGTATAACGGACAGGCTCCCTGTCAGTAACCAGGTGGTGTGTCCACGAGGCATAACTGGGATGCACTAAAAGCTTGGGGCATAACTGGGACGATGGGGCTGCTGCTGCCGAGGCACAGTCGGGAAGGACCACTGTCTGAGGTTTTCCTGCTGAAGGTAAATGAGGGTCCATTCAGTTATCGGACCCTCCCCGTGTCTCACATGTATGTAAATATTTTTGTTGTATGTCTCAGAGAGGTCTTTGGTTCATTGGGTGGAGCCAAAGTCCAATGCTTTATTTGTTTATTTGATACGCAGCTGGACAGAACGCAACTGCAGTTGTGACATTGTACATATACAAAGAGATTTCTTGTGAAAAAGGTGTATTTTTCAAATCAGAAATGTGACTGGGAGGAGTGTGGATGAGCCCAGGCTCACTGTGGGTCTGGTTACGGTCACCACATTGTCACTAAGATGTGTGTATATGAGGCATGGCTGGCTGTGAGACTGTGAAAAATCACTAATTAATAAGAGTTTGTTTCTTCAATTATTTGTTGGATGTGTGTGTCACTGACTGGTCCAGCATTTATTGGCCATCCCTAATTGCCCTGGAGATGTTGGTGGTGAGCTGCCTTCTCGAACCGCTGCAGTTCGCCTGCTGTGGGTTGCCCCCACAGTGCCATGAGGGAGGGAATTCCCATCTTTTGAACAGTCGCAGTGAAGGATTCCGGATATATTTCTAAATCAGAATCACGAGTGGCTTGGAGTGGGATTGAAGGAGGTGTTCCCATGTACTTGATGCCCTTGTCGTTCGAGATGGAAGCTGTCATGGGTTTGGAAGGTACTGCATTAGGAGCTTTGGCGAATTTCTGCCATGCATCTTGTATATCGTACACAGTGCTGCTGAGGCCGCTCATCATTGGTGGTGGAGGGAGTGGATGATTGTCGATATCGTGTCAGTCAACTGGGCTGCTTTGTCCTGGATGGAGTCAAGCTTCTTGCATGTTGTTACAGATGCAGCCATCCTGGTAAATGGGGAGAGTTCCATCACAGTCCTGACTTATGCCTTGTAGACAGTGGACACGTTCTGGGGAATCAGGAGGTGGGTTAGTCGCCGCAGCATTCCTCACCTCTGACCTGCTCTTGTAGTCACTGTGTTTATGTGGTGAGTCTGGTTCAGTTTTTGTTCAAAGCTCACCCCCACGACGGTGACAGTGTGGGATGCAGTGAATGTAACAAATTGTTTGTCGGGAGGGGGGGGGGGGTTGTCTCTTGTTGGTGACGGTCATTGCCTGGTATTTCTGTGGTGTGAATGTAACTTCCACTTGTCTGACCAAGCCTGGGTATTGCCCAGATCCAGTTGCATTTGGACAAGGACTGCTTTAGGATCTGAGGAATCATGAATGATGCTGAACATTGTGCAATCATCAGGAACATCCCAACTTCTGGCCTTCTGAAGAATGCAAGTTCATTGATGAAGCAGCTGAAGATGGTTATATCTCGGACACTGCCCCGAGAAACTCCTGCAGGGTCCCCTGGAGCTAAGATATCTGACCTCCAATAAGATCATTCATTTTCCTGCGTGCCAGGTATGACTCCAGCAAGTGGAGAATTTGTCCCCTAATACCCATTGAGTCCAGTTTTGCTCGGGCTTCTTGATGCCACACTTGGTCAAATGTAGTCTTGTTGTAAAGGGCTGGAGCTCTCACTTCCCCTCTGGAATGCAGCTGTATTGTCCATGTTTGAACCAAGGCTGTAATGTGGTCAGGAGCTGAGCTGCCCTGACGTAACCCAAACTGGCCGTCGCTGAGCAGGTGCTGCTTGATAACAATGTGACTGACACCTTCTATCACTTTCCTGATGATTGAGTACAGCCTGATGGGGCAGTATATGGCCAGGTTGGATTTGTCCTATGTTTGCAATCCAGCACGTACGTGGGCAATTTTCCACTGTGTCGGGTAGATACCAGTGTTGAAACTGCACTGCAACAGCTTGGCACGGGGAGCGGCACGTTCTGGAGCTCAAGTCTTCAGTATTATTGCCAGAATATTGTCAGGGCCTGTGACCTTTGCAGTATCCAGTGTCTGCAAGTGTTTCCTGACATCACGTGGGGTGAATTGAATTTACTGAAGACCGGTATCTGTGATGCTGGCGGAGTCCGAGATGAATCATCCACTTGGTCCTTCTGGCTGAAGATTGCTATGAATACTTCAGCCTTATCTTTTGCACTGATGTGCTGGGCTCTTCCATCATTGAGGATGGGGATATGTGTGGAGTCTTCACGTCCAATCAGTTGTTTAATTGTGCACCACAGTAAATGACGAGATGTGGCAGGACTGCAGAGCTCAGATTTGATCCAGTGATGGTGGGATCACTTTGCTGTGTCTATCACTTGCTGGCTATGCTGTTTGGCGGCTTCACCAGGTTTCTTTATTTATTCATTCACAGGACAAGGGCATCATAGAATAGAATCAGAGAATCCCTACAGTGTTTTGGTATTTCCAGGGGGTCCCGGGAGGGGTGGTGTGTCGGTATTTCCAAGGGGTCTCAGGGAGTATGTCAAGATTTACAGTGGGTCGCAGGGAGTTTGTCTGTACAGGGGTGTGGGGCTGTGTGTCAGTATTTGGAGGAGCTCCTGGGGAATGTGTCAGTGTTTCGAGGGGACCCTGGGAAATGTGTCATTGTATACAGGGAGTCCCAGGGAGTTTCTCAGTACTTTTCGCGGGGACAGGGAATGTGTCAATATTTGCAGCTGGTCCCGGGGAATATATCAGTATTTACAAAGGGTCCTGGGGAGTGTGGCAGTATTTTCAGGGGTTCTCTGGGACTTTGCCAGTATTTAAAGGGTGTCTAGGGAATGTGTCAATATTTAGAGGGCTTCCCGAGGAGTGTGACAGAATTTACAGCGGTCCCGGTGATTGCATCAGTATTTGCAGGGTGTCCCAGGGAGAGTATCGGTATCCGGGGGTGGAATGTGTCAGTGTTTACGGGAGTTCCGGCGTGTGTATCGGTATTTACAGGGGGAATGGGGAATGTGTAATTATTTCCAGTGGGTCCTGGGAGTTTATCAGTGTTTACGGGGGTTCCGTGGAATGCGTCAGTGTTTAGGTGAAGTCCCAGGGAATGTGTTCGTGTTTAGAGGGGTCCCTGGGAAATGTGTCCGTATTTACATGCAGCCCCAGGGAGTTTCTCAGTATTTACAGCGGATTACAGGGAATGTGACAGTAGTTACAGTGTGTCGTGAGGTGTGTGTCGGTATTTACGGGATATCCCAGTATTTGTGGTTAGTTGTGTAGAGTGTGTCTATACGTACAAGGGTCCGGGGATGTGTGTCAGTATACAGAGGAGGCCGAGGGAATTTTTCAGTGTATAAAGCGGGCCCTGGGAAATGTGTCAGCGTTTACAGAGGGTCCCTGGGAGTGTGGTGGCATTTTCAGGGATTCTCAGGTACTATGTCAGTATTTACAGGGAGTCCTGCGGAGCGTGTCAGAATTTATAGGGGCTCGGTGCATACTGACACACTCCCCTGGAATCCCTGTAAACACTGGCACACTCCCTGGGACCACCTTGAAATACTGTAGCTCTCCCTAACACCCGCTGAAAAAACAAAGTCCACGGGCACCCCTGTAACTACTGACGCTCTCCCCAAGTCTCCCTGTCAATCCTGACACAATCCCTGAGACGCCCTGTAAATACTGACCCTCCATGGGACCGCCTGTAACTACTGACACACTCCCGGGAGCACCTGTAAATAATTACAAATTCCGCGGAACACCCTGTAAATACTGACACTCACACCAAGAGCCCCTGTCAATACTGACGCAGTCCCTGAACCCCTGTAGGTCGCGGGAATTTTTCAGTATTTAAAGGGGGCCCCGGGAAATGCGTCAGTCTTTGCAGAGGGTCCCAGGGACTGTCAGTATTTTCAGGATTTGCTGGGACTGTGTCAATATTTCCAGGGGGTCCCACGGAGTGTGTCAGTTTTACAGGTGATTTCAGGGGCTTTGTCAGTATTTCCAGGGGGTCACACAGATGTGTCAATATTCACAGTGTGTCCCCGGGGACTCTGTTGGTCTTGACAGGGAATTGCCAGGTCGTGTGTCAATATTTACAGGGTGTCCCTGTGTGTGTGTCAATATTTACAGGGTGCCCCTGTGTGTGTGTGTGTGTGTGTGTGTGTGTGTGTGTGTGTGTGTGTATTTACAAAGAGTCCCTGGGGAGTGTGTCAGTGTTCATTGTGAGTCCAGGAGAGACTGTCAGGATTTATAGGACGTCCAGGGAGACTGTCAGTCTTTACAGGGGGTCGTCAGGAGTTTGTCAGAGGGTGAACGCTGAGGCAGTGCCTCATTATGCAGGTGTCAGAATTCAGATAGTGTCCCTTGATGAGAGGGTCAGTACTGAGGTCTTGCAGCTCTGTGAGCAGGTCAGTTCTTAACCAGTGTCTCGTTGTCAAGTGGTCCGTGCTGAGGCAGTGACAGTATCAGTACTGAGATATTGAAGCGCTGTCTGAGCATCAGGGGTGAGGGAGTGCCTCATTGTCACAGGGTCAAAAATGTGGGAGTGCGTTATTGTCAAAGGGTCAGTGCTGAGGGAGTGCTGCCATTTAAGGGGGACAGAATTAAGGAAGTTGTTCACATTTCAAGGGCCAGTACTGAAATAGTTTTGCACTGGGAGGTCAGTGTGGAGGGAGGGCCTCAGAAGCAGTGGGTCAGTATGACGGTTTCCCTTATTGTCAGGGGGGCAGTTCTGAAGCACTGACCCGTTGTCAGAGGGTCAGTACTGAGGTATTGAAACACTGTCAGAGCATAAGGGCTGAGGTGTTACAGGTCTATGAGAGGTCAGTACTACGAGAGTGCCTCATTATCAGAAGTCCAGTACTGAGGGAGTGCACAATCGTCAGACTGTCAGGACTGAGGGAATGCCTGATTGTTCAAAGGGTCAGTACACAAGGAATGTCTCAATGTAATGTATGATTAGAGATGCAGTGCTGAAGGAGTGCCTCATTCTCAGTGTCAGTTCTGAGGCAGGGTCACATTGCTGGAGGGTTGTTCTGACTTAGTGCATTAGTAACAGAGGGTCAATACTGAGGCAGTATCTCATTTTAGGGACTTAGAATTCATGGGTGCTACATAATTAGGAGGTGAGCCCCGAGGTATTGCAGCTCAGGTGCGGTCATAAGTGAGGGGGGAGTGCAACATTGTCAGGGGTCAATTCTGAGGTGTCAGAAAAAGTCCTCCCAGAAACATCAGCAGGACTTGACAAAATCTGTACAAGTGAAGCAATGCCTGGCCCGTTAAATAAGAGCAGGTTTGTTGGAGCCGATATAAACGATAGACCTCAGTGTAATGGAGGAAGCATTGAGGGAGTCCTGTACTGATAATACAAGATAATAATTCATACATAATTGCAGCATTGTCAGAGGATCAGAACAGCCAGAGTGCATTATTATGAGAGACTGAACACAGAGGAGGAGCATCATTGGAACGGGTTCAGAATTAATGGTGAGCAACCCATTCAGAAGGTCAGTACGGAAGTATTGCATTTCTATTGGAGGCTCAATACTGAGGAATCACCTCTGTCAGAAGTTAGTACTTTGTCAGTAGTGAGGAATTGTGGCATTGTCACTGTGTTGGTCTGAGAAAGTGCCTCTTTATCAGAGGGTTAGAATTGATGGGAGTGCTACATGATGAGATGCTCAGGACTAACAGATTGCAGGACTGTCGGCGGGTCAGATCTGTGGGAGTGATCATTGTGAGATGGTCGCTGATGTCCAACCCTAAAACATAGAGCGCCCTGTAAATAACTCCTAAAAAAAAGGCCCCTTTAACTAAACCCGAAAATAGAGCCCCCGTATCTAAGTCCGAACACACAGAACCCACTAAATTACCCCTAAAACACGAAGCTCACTGTGAATAAACCCCAAACACAGATGGCCCTGTAAATGAACACTAAAGAATAGAGCCTCCTAAAACAAACAGCACCCGTGAAATAAAGCTTAAAACACAGGAACCCCAGTGTATAAACCCTGACATTCAGAGCCCCCTGTAGATAAACACAAAAAGAAGTAAAAACTAAAAGGAACTGTGGATACAGTAAAATCAGGAACAAAAACAAAATTGCTGGAAAAGCTCAGACCTCACGCTCGACCAATCCGGCACTCACCAGAACCTTAGGCCCAAACTAAACCAAGCTTCAGCCGCACTCCTCGCCCTCACACACGGAGCCGCCTGCACAGAGGCCCTCAAACACCTTTCTATAATCCGTAAAAAGCGGGCTTCACTGTAAATAACCCCAAAACACAGAGTCCTGTTTAAATAAACTTCTACAATATCAACTTCACCCCCTGTAATTATACGCTCAAATACAGAGACCCCTTTAGACGAACACGAACACATATCCCCCAGGAAGTAAAAGGTGAAACACCGGGCTCCTTCTCAACAAAGCCGAAGGCACAGAGCACCTGTCAATACACCCCAACATCGAGCCGACCTGTATATTATCCGTAAAACAGGGCCCCTTACAAATAAACCCTAAAAGACAGAGCTGGCTGTAAGTAAAGAGCCCCTTGTAAATAAATACCAAAACACACAGTAAAAACCGGAAGAACTGCGGATGCTGCAAATCAGGGAAAATATCCAAAGTTGCTGGAAAAGCTCAGCAAGTCTGACAGCATCTGTGAGGGAAAAGAAAGAGTTAACGTTTTGGGTCAGGTGATCCTTCCTCTGAACCTCTGGCTGGCGCGTCTTCGGTCATGCAGGGTCAATTGCTTTAAAATATCCTTTTTCTGTGAGGTTCTATAACATTATAATAGAAAAACATCAGAACTAAGCAGGAGTAGGCCATCCGGCCCCTCGAGACTGCCCCGCTGTTCAATAAGATCCTGGCTGATCTTTTTGAGACTCAGCTCCACTCACCCACTCGCTCACCATAAACCTAAATTCCTTTCATGTTCATAACGTGATCTGGTCTTGCCTTCAACACATTCAGCGAGGTAGTTTCAACTGCTTCACTGGGCAGGGTATTCCACAGATTCACAACCGTTTGGGTGAAGAAGTTCCTCCTGTCCTCAGTCTGACATCTGCTTCCTTTTATTTTGAGCTATACCCGCCTCGTCCTCGTTTCACCTGCCAGTGGAAACAACCTCCCTGTCTCCACCTTATCTATTCCCTTCATAATCTTGTATGTTTCTATAAGGTCTCCCCTCAGTCTTCTGAATTCCAATGAGTATCATCCCAACCAACTCAGTCTCTCCTCATATTCCAACCCTCTCAAGTCTAGAATCAACCAAGTCAGTCTCCTCTGTGCCCCCTCCAGTGAGAGTATATCCCTTCTCAAGTCAGGAGACCAAAACTGCACACAGTAGTCCAGGTGAGGCTTCATCAGGACCCTATACAGCTGCAGCATAGCCTCCCTGTTTTTAAACTCCATCCTTTTCGCAATGACAGACAAAATTCTATTTGCCTTTATAATTACCTGCTACAATATTACTTTGAGCGATTCCTGCACAACGACACCCAAGTCACTTTGCACAGTCACATGCTGCAATTTTTTTACCATTTGAACCATAGCCTACTTTGTTGTTATTCCTATCAAAATGGATGACCTCACATTTATTGACATTGAACTCCATCTGCCAGACCATTGCCCACTCACTTAGACTGTATAACCATCTGCAGGCCTTCAGTTCTTCTGCACACTTTGCTCTACCGCTCAGCTTAGTGTATTCTGCAAATGTTGACACACCACACTTCATCCCCGACTATAAATCATCTGTATCAATTGTAAACAATTGCAGTCCCAACACTGATCCCTGAGACACACTACTAGCCACTGACCGCCAGCCAGATAAACACCCATTTACCCCTACTCTTTCACTATGAAAGGGAGACTGAATTAAAATGCTCCTTCCACCCCATTTACAGCCCTTTCACAGTTTTAATCCTCACGGCTTTATTTTGCTGACAGCTGCAAAACGTGGGTCTACATCAGTGTCTATCCCTGAGTACATGTTAATTTTCTAACCTATTCAGAACAATACCATCGTGTCATCGTTTGAAGAAGCATAATATTAATCAGCCCTCAGCAACCGTCTCCCAGGACTTGAACAGCTTGCAGGTTATCAAACAAGTTTTCTGCATTAGCAGAGATAGTAGGAACAGCAGATGCTGGAGAATCTGAGATAACAAGGTGTAGAGGTGGATGAACACAGCAGGTCAAGCATCAGAGGAGCAGGAAGATTGATGTTTCAGGCCTAGATGCTTCTTCAGAAATTGGGAAGGGGAAGGAGGTTCTGAGATAACGAGGGAGAGAGGGGGAGATGGATAGAAGATGCATAGAGGAGAAGGTAGGTGGAGAGGAGACAGACAGGTCAAAGAGGTGGGGATGGAGCCAGTAAAGGTGAGTGTAGATGGGGATGTAGGATGGAGTTGGGTCAGTCCAGGGAGGATGGACAGGTCAAGGGAGCGGGATGAGGTTAGTAGGTAGGAGACGGAGGTTGGGGCTTGAGGTAGGAGGAAGGACAAGGGTAGGGAGGCAAGGGTGAGCTGGGCTGGTTTTGGGATGCGGTATCGGGAGGAGAGATTTTGAAGCTTATGAAGCCCACATTGACACCATTGGGCCGCAGGGTTCCCAAGCGGAATATGAGATGCTGTTCCTGCAACCTTCGGGTGACATCGTTGTGGCACTGCAGGAGGCTCAAGATGGACATGTCGTCTGAGGAATGGGAGGGGGAGTTGAAACAGTTCGCAACTGGGAGGCGCAGTTGTTGAGTACGAACCAAGTGTAGGTATTCTGCAAAGCGGTCCCCAAGCCTCCACTTGGTTTCCCCAATGTAGAGGATGCCACAATGCGAGCAGTGGATGCAGTATACCACATTGGCAGATGTGCAGGTGAACATCTGCTTGAGGTGGAAAGTGTTCTTAGGGCCTGGGATGGGGAGTGAGGGGAGTGGTGTAGGGGCAGGTGTAGCACTTCTTGCAGTTGCAGGGAACAATGTGCCAGGTGTATTGGGGCTGGAGGGGAGTGCGGAGCAGACAAGGCAGTCACAGAGACAGTGGTCCCTCCAGAAAGCAGATAAGGGTGGGGAGGGAGAAATGTCTTTGGTGGAGTCGGGTTGCAGATGATGGTTGGAGGATGATACGTTAGATCCAGAGGTTGGTGGCGTGGTACGTGAGGATGAGGGGGATTGTGTTTTGGTTGTTATTGCGGAGAGGGGGCACGAATTACGGGAAATGTGGGAGACGCGGTCAAGGGCGTTCTCGACCACTGTGGGGGTCGGGGGGAGGATTTGCGGTCCTTGAAATATTAGGAAACCTGAGATGTATTGGAGTGGAATGCCCTCATCCTGGGAGCAGGTGTGGTGGAGGTGAAGGAATTGAGAACAGGGGGTGTTATTTTTGCAGGAAGGTGGGTGGGAGGAGATGTATTCTAGGTAGCTGTGGGAGTCGGTGAAATAGATATCAGTTTCTAGGTGGTTGCCGGAGATGGAAACAGAGAGGTCCAGGAAGGTGAGACAGGTATTAGAAATAGTCCAGGTGAACAGGTATTAGAAATACTTCTAACTTCTGGTTGGAGTGGAAGGTGTTGGTGAAGTGGATGAACTGTTCAAGCTCCTGGTGGGAGCACGAGGCGGCGCCGATACAGTCGTTAATGTTATGGAGGAAGAGGTGGGTTTCGGGCCAGTGTCGCTACGGAAGAGGGACTGTTCCATGCAACCTACAAAAAGGCAGGCACAGCTTGGGCCCATGCGATGTTTCTTCTGACTGCAGCCCCCTGGCGGCCCGCCCGTGGTGGTGCTCATCTTTGCTGCGATCTGCCGGCTCGGTCCCCGAAAGGCAGCATCGGTTCCCCATCCCCGCCCTCCCTACAAACCAACCCTTTAAAGGCGGAAGGCACCCACCCCCTTATCATAAAGGTCAGGTTGCGGGGTTGGGGGGCACGGCGAGAGAGTGCCAGAGGCTGCATTTATTTTGGCGCAACCCTAATCTGGGGGTTATCTAGCACCCCCGCGCCCCCAGAAATAGGGATTATGGATGCACACCGCTAATTTTGGATTCCTCTTTAGAATAAAAAGTAGAGGGGGAGTGTGAATAGGGTTTTGGGATGGGGGATGGGATAGGGTGTGGGGGTGGGGGTGTAGGTCGAGTTGGGGGAGAGGGGGAAGAAGGTGCCCCTCTCCTTCCATTGAAGGGTGCGTACCCACAATTTGGCCCCTTAGGCTCTTTCCTGTTCTGGTTAGGGTTAGGCCGATGGTGAAGGTTAGGGTTTGGGCTGAGGTTAGGGTGAGGGCTGATGCCTGGCACTCCCACCATACTGACCCTCGAATATCTATGTACACCCTAAAACACAGAGTTTCCGGTAAATATGCCCTAAAACACAGAGTACCGTGTAAATCAGCCCAAAATAGAGAGGGCCCTGAAGATAAGCCCTGTAACGCTGAGTTCACTGTAAATAAACCCTAACACACAGATCACTGTAAACAAACCCAAAGGCACAGAAAACCCTGTAAATAAACCATGAAATACAGAAAACCCTGTGAATAAACTCTCAAAACACAGATCTCACTGTAAATAAACCCTAAACACAGATCTCACTACCGACAAACCCTCAATCAGAGAGCTCCCTGTAAATAAACCCTAACACAAAGCTAGCTGTAAATAAACCCTAAAACACAGTGCCCTCTGTAAACAAGCTCTCAATCAGAGCTCACTGTAAATATTCCCGAAGACACGGAGATCACTGTAAAAAAGAAACTCAGAACAAAGAGCCGCTCGTAAATTTTCCTAAAACACAGAGTGCCTTGTAAAAAGCCCGAAAACACAGAACCTCCTGTAAATAAAACCTAGAACACAGAACCTTCTGTAAATAAACTATTAAACACAGAAACAAAGTTGCTGGAAAAGCTCAGCAGGTCTGGCAGCATCTGTGGAGGAGTAAAATGAGTTAACTTTTCGAGCCTGGGTACCCTTCCATTCTGAGGAAGGGTTGCTGGACCTGAAAAGTTAACTCGTTTTTCTCCTCCACAGATGCTGCCAGACCTGCTGAGCTTTTCCAGCAACTTTGTTTTTGTTCCTGATTTACAGCATCCACAGTTCTTTTGGTTCTTATTAAACACGGAACCCACATTAGATAAAACCTAAAGCACAGAGCTCAAGTACATAAAGTACATAACCATAAACGCACAGCCCCCAGTAAATAAGATTTAGGGCTGAGGCTAGGCTTCATGTTTATGCAAGTGTGAACATTAGGGCTGAGGCTAGGCTTAGGTTTAAAGCTGGTGTTATCTCTGAGGGTAGCGTGGAAGAAAGCAGCTTTGCATTCCCAGAGACAGAGCTGAGGGAGAGCATTTGTGTATTCCATAGGAGGCACGGGAACCATTGTAACCTTAACAGATCAAATTATATGACAGATTAGTTTACAATTAAAGATCATTGTGACTGTGGTCACAAGGTGAAGAGCTGGATGAACGCAGCAGGAAAAGCAGCACCAGAGGAGCAGGAAAGCTGACGTTTCGGGCCGAGAGCCTTCTTCAGAAATGGGGGAGGGGAAGGGGGTTGTGAAATAAATAGGGAGAGAGGAGAGGCCGATAGAAGGCGGATAGAGGAGAAATTAAGTGGGAGGACGGGATAGGTGGGAGGAAGGACAGGTTGGGGAGGCAGGGACCAGCTGGGCTGGTTTTGGAATGCGGTCAGGGGAGGGGAGATTTTGAAGTTTGTCAAGTCACATTGACACCAGTGGGGTACAGGGTCCCTAACCTGTCATTCCTCCCACCTCAAAACCCAGCCCCATCTCCTACCTACTAACCTCATCCTGCCCCCTTGGCCTGTCCATCCTCCCTGGACTGACCTATCTCCTCCCTAACTCCCACCTGCATTCACCTTTACTGGCTCCATCCCTGCCTCTTTGGCTTGTCTGTCTCCTCTCCAACAATCTTCTCCTCTATCCATTTTCTGTCTGCCTCCCCCCTCTCCCTATTTATTTCAGATCCCCCTCCCCCTACCATTTCTGAAGAAGGGTCTCGCCCAAAACGCCAGCCTTACTGCTCCTTTGCTGCTGCTTGGCCTGCTGTGTTTATCCAGCTCTACACCTTGTTAACCCTGTAAATATGCTCTCAAGCACAGACACCCCTTTAAATAAATCCTAAGAAGGGTCATTCAGGAAATAAAATGTAAAAGAAACCATAAAAGCCAGAGTCCCTGTAAATAAAGTGTAAAACATAGAGCTCCAAGTAAATAAATCCTGAAACACAGTGCCCCCAGCAAATCCTCCCTTCAACTAAGCCTCCTGCAAATAAACTCGCAGAGGCGACTGCAAACAAACCCCAAAACACAGGACATCCAGTTAATAAAGCCTAAAACAGAAGGCCCACTGTAAATCAACATGAAAAAACACAGCTCCCACTGCAGCACTGCGAATTAGTCGGATTGAGTTAGTACCTCAGTCAGCAAGTCAGTTCTGAGGCAGGGCCTCTTTGTCAAAGAGTCAGATTTGAGCGAGTACCATTGGATGATGGTTATTGCAGCACTGTGAGAGTACTGGAGTGAGAGAGCACCTCACTGTCAGAGGGTCAGTACTGAGGGGGTACCTCACTGTCAGAGAATCAGTACTGAGGGAGTACCTCACTGTCAGACGGTCAGTACTGAGGGAGTACCTCACTGTCAGAGAATCAGTACTGAGGGAGTACCTCACTGTCAGAGGGTCACTACTAAGGGAGAACCTCACTGTCAGAGGGTCAGTACTGAGGGAGAACCTCACTGTCAGAGGGTCAGTACTGAGGGAGAACCTCACTGTCAGAGGGTCAGTACTGATGGAGGACCTCACTGTCAGAGAATCAGTAATGTTCGTTTTCGGAGACCCTCACGGATTTGTTGCAATAACAAGACACTGACCTGTTTAGAAAAACACGAATCCTTTTATTACCAAGCAAGTACAAGCTGTGGAGAATCACAGCACTTAACCCGGCACAGAGCGCAGAGTCTCGCAGGTAATTCTCCCCGAGCAGCGGACAGACCCGCTCTTCAAACTTTACAAAATACATGATACATAAAATAATTACACATTTTACAATGACATGATACATAAAACAATTACTACAACAGACAAAGACAGGATACCAAACAATTATTATATCAAGAACATAAAAGACCAGGATATAGTCCCGAAGATAATAAAACGTGAGGCTGGATGAACACAGCACATCTCAGGATGCTGCTGGACTTGCTGTGTTCGTCCAGCCTCGCATTTTATTATCTTGGATTCTCCAGCATCTGCAGTTCCCATTTTCACAGGATATAGTATCGATTGCTCTTGAAGTGGCTGCTGATGGCATGAGGCGATTTCAAGTAGTTATCCGGACAGATTGTTCCAGCCAGCCAGACACACTGGCAACTTGAAATCACAAATTCAGTGCCCTGGCCCCTTTGTCAGCGACAGAAATTGCATGCTTTAGAAGTTTCACACCTTTACAAATGTTCCCCACCGAACCCTATTTGACACAGTTTAATTCTAATTGTATTCAGTCAGGAAGCTTAAGACAGTGTCTGCATACCGATGTGTGGGAAGACAAAGAGTTACAAAAGTTTTACACTGAATTCCTAGCTGGGCAGGAAGCTTCAGGGCAGTGCCTGCATCCCTGTGCGTAGGCAGATGAAAGACTTTAATTTGTAGAAGTATCGAAATCAATGGGATGTTATACAATAACATCTCATTGTGAGAGTACCTCATCGTCAGAGGGTCAGTACCGTAGACGTGCAGTGTTGTCTGACGGCCAATCGGGTCAGGATTGAGGGCTATTACAGGGACAGGACTGAGGTATTTGAAATAGGGAAATGACTGGTGTGGATCCTTTTTATTTTTTAAAAATTAGACGACACCAGAAAGATTATCAACCCGATGTGATGTGATTGGGCTGACAATCAGTTGATGACAGCAGAAAGGTCAGTGGCCTGATTACCGCGGCCGGGACTTGAGATTTCACTATTGCCGACCTTCTCATTCTTCTCGCTCAATTTCACGGAAGAGCTGTGTTGAGAGAGAGTCGGAACTTTCTGAAAGTGATCGCGGGCCCTAGTCAATAAGTATCTAACAGAGAAACAGGTAAAGCAGAAACTTGTTTGATGTCCCGCCAGCTATTCAAGTCCTGGGAAACGTTTGTTGAGGGCTGATTAATATTATAATTATTCATAGTTTCGGGTGACACGATGGATGGGAAGATATTGTTCTGAATAGATTAGAAAATTAACACATAGTCAGGGATTGACTCTGATGTAGACACAGGTTTGGACACTGTCAGCAACACGAGTTCAAACTGTGAAAAGGCAGTAATGCGTGGAAGGAACATTTTAATTTATAGTCTCCCTTTATTAGTGAAAAGTATGGCAAGATCGCAATTTTATGAATGAATGAATGAAATGCGCTAACAGTAAACAGAGGACCCTAGTGAGTGGCCAGTAAAGTTATGAATGAATGAGAGCGCGATAGTGGTCACATGGAGCGCTGTGGGTGCTTCGGTCAAGAGGACCTTTCGTGCAACAGTAAAGAGGCTTATGATATAATGTCACACAAAAACCACACAAAAGGATATTTGAAGGCGATTGGCCCTGTATCACTAAAGACACACCAGCCAGCCTCCGGAAGCCTTGTTGAGTGCTAACCGATATGAGTAAACAGGGCAGACCACAGGATATTCAGGGGCAAAGATTACAAGATTAACAAGTGACCACTTTTCTGAAGGGTCCAGGCCCGAACCGTCAGCCTTCCTGCTGCTTGGCCTGCTGTGTTCATCCGGCTCGACACCTTGTTCTCTCAGACCACGTGAGCGAACGAGTTTGGCGTGTTTGAGTCTGACTGGTAAATATGTGATACACAACCATTTGATGTTACTGACTGCCTGGTGAATTGAAAACTGAAATAACTGCGGATGCTGCAAATCAGGAACAAAAACAAAGTTTCTGGAAAAGCCCAGCAGAACTGAGGGAGGTTCTGTGGAAGGGTCACCGAACCGGAACCGGTTAGCTCTGTTTTTCCGCTGACAAATGCTGCCAGACCTGCTGAGCTTTTGCAGCAACTTTGTATTTGTTTTCTGATTTGCAACATCCGCAGTTCTTTGGGTTTTTACTCAGTGTTTTAGGGTTTATTTACAGGGCGCTCTTTATTTATCGCGAGCTCTGTCTTTTAGGGTTTATTTGTGAAGGGCCCTGTCTTACAGATAGTTTACAGGTCGGCTCAGTATTCGGGTGCATGAAGAGGTGCGCTGTGTTTTCGGCTTTATTCAGCCCTGTCTTTTCCTGTCTACTTCCTGGGGGATGTGTGTTCGAGTTCATTTTAAAGGGGTCTGAGTATTTGAGTGTACAATTGTAGGGGGCTCTGTGTTTTACACTGTCCTGTATGTTTTTGACTTAATTTACAGGGTAGATCTGTGCTTTATGGCTTATTTACCGGGGGCTCTGTGTTGCAGTGCTTCGACACTGGCGGGGTGGGGGGGGGGGGGGTCTCTGTTTTAGAGTTTATTTCCATTGAGGCCTGTGTTTTCGGGTTATTTACAAAGAGCTCTGTGATTTAAGGTTTACATAGAAAGGCTGTATTCTAAGGTTTATTTACAGAAGGCTCTCTGCTTTCGGGTTTATTTACAGTGAGCAGTGTAGTTTAGGATTTATTTCCAGTGAGCTCTGGGCTTTAGCATTTATTTACAGGAGGATCTTCATTTCATGGTTTTGTTTCAGTTGGATCTTTGTTTCAGGGTTTTTTTAAAACAATGAGCTCTGTGTCTTATTTACAGTGCCATCTGCGTTTTTGAGTTTATTTGCAGAGCATTCTGTGTTTTTGAGTTTATTTCCAGGAGGCTCTCTGTTTTAGCGTTTGTTTGCAGGATCCTCTGTGTTTTAAGATTTAATTTACTGTTTATTGGCATGGGTACTCTCTGTTTGAGGCACTGACTGAGTACTGGCCTTCTGATAATGTGGTACTCATTCAGATCTGACCCTCCAGCAATGAGGTACTGTGTCAGAACTGATCCACTGACAGTAAAGCACTGCCCCCTCAGTTCTGACCCTCTGACAGAGCTGCAATCGTTCAGGACTGAACTTCTGATCATGTTGTACTCCATCAACTCTGAACCCAATGCATTGAGGTACTGACTCAGTATTTACTGTGTGCAACTAATATACTCACTCAGAACTAACCCTCTAGCAATGTGAGCCTGCTTCAGAACTAACCGTGTAACAATGAGGCACTGACCTCAGCACCAAATCTCTAATTACGTGGCTCTCTTCAGTTTTGAGGCACTCCTTCCGTACTGACCCACGAACAATGCGGCACACACTCAAGAATGATCCTTCAATGAGGTATCACCTTATAACAGATCGACTGACATCAAGGCCCTCTCTTTGGACTGTGTCTGATAATGAGGCACTGATTTGGTTCTGACCCTCTGACAATGAGGCATTCTGTCAAGTCTTACTGCATTAAAATGAGGCACCCTCTGACTGATCTGAAATGCCTCAGTATAGACCCTCTGACTGATCTGAAACACCACTTCTTAGACCCTCTAAATGACAATCTTTTAATTCTGACACCATTACAGTGAGGGTCTGCCTTGGTGCTGACACTCTGTCAAAGAGACGTTGCCTCAGAACTGAGCTGCTGACAATTAGCCAGTGCCTTAGGTACTGATGAGTGACTGAAAAGGCCCGCTCTCAGCACTGACACTGCAGCAATGAGGTATTGCCACAGAACGACCCCACAAAGGGCTCATAATTGAGGGAGTGCCTACTGATTGAAGGGTGCGGATTGAGGTGTTGCAGAACTGTCAGAGGGTCAGAACTGAGGTATTGCATCATTGTCAGATGGTCCATTCTGAGGCAGTGCCTCAGTATCAGAATTGAGGGTATGCACATGTTTAACTCATCAGGAATGAGCTTTATGCAGCTCTATCAGAGAGTCAGCACTGACTGCCTGCCTCATTCTCATAGGATCAACACTGATTTTTTTGAAGCACTGTTAGATCTTCAGTACTGAGTGGGTCAGAACTGAGGGAGTGCATTGCTGTCAGAGGCAGTGCCTCATTATGCAGGTGTCAGAATTCAAGGCATCCCCCATGAATGGAGGGTCAGGACTGAGGTATTGCAGCTCTATTCAGAACCAGTGGCTCGTTGTCAAGCGGTCAATGCTGAGGCAGCGACTCAATTCTGTATGGTCAGTCTTGAGGAAGTGCCGCATTATTAGAGGGCCAATACGAAGGGTAAGTCTCAATGCAATTGTGACAGAACTGAGACAGAGGCACATGCTCAGAGATGAGATTACCTACAGCGTGGAAACAGGCCCTTCAGCCCAGTAAGTCCACACCGCCCGTTGAAGCATCCCAGCCAGACCCATCCCCCTCTAACCCACACACCCCTGAAAACTACGGGCAATTTAGCATGGCCAATCCACCTAGCCTGCACATCTTTGGACTGTGGGAGGAAACTGGAGCGCCCACATAGGAGGAGGCCCACATAGATAGCGGGAACTGCCGATGCTGGGGAATCTGAGATAACAAAGTGTAGAGCTGGATGAACACAACAAGCCAAGCAGCATCATCCAGCTCGACACCTTTTATCTCAGATTCTTTAGCGTCCATTTTCTGACGAAAGATCAAGACCAAAAACGTCAGCTTTCTGACTCCTCTGATGCTGCTCGGCCTGCTGTGCTCATTCAGCTCGACCCCGTGTTATCATAGAGACAGCATGTTGGGTGTCCTTGCTTCATCATGTTTTGTAAGTGTCATAAGAACTTAGATGGATGGCTTCAACAAACAAATAATTTTAATGTGAATAAATTTACATTTGGACTCTGATAAAATAAAAAGGAACCTAGACTTGTTTGAAAATTAAATCGACTGAATTAATTCAGCCATATAATTGGCATAAAAATATAAGAAATTGATCCTACTCTCAATCTTGGAGATGTTTTTGTTTGGAATTAGGGTGTTGAAGGTGGAGATGTGGTCAATAAGTAGGAGCTTGACGTAAATGCCCTTGTTATCTGGACATTCCAGAGATGTGTGTAAAGCCAAGGAGAGGGCATCTACCATGGCTCTGCTGCATTAGCAGGTGAATTGCAGTGGATGAAGGGAATGTGGGAGGCTGGAGTTGATGTGACCCATGACCAACCTCTCAAAACACTTCATAGTCATAAATATGGATGGAAGAGCCGCTGGGCAGTAGTCATTGAGGCTTCTGGAAAAAATTGCTGACATTCAGTGCAAGGATCTTAAAGCATTAGCAGGAACGTCAGAAAATTGGAGAAGCCTCGAGCATATGAGCACAGGTAGCTGAGGGTAGGGATGGCGGGTATTTCAGAAATCAAAGAGGGCGAGAGAGTGAGTCAGAGATCATAGT